>NC_053402.1:16896030-16903463 GCF_016859285.1 Xiphias gladius | reverse complement strand
AGTCACCTTGTGCAGGACCACATCTAATCAGTTATAACAATATTACTTAGCAATGATATTGTAATATTGTTTGTTGTTTTAAAAAATATATATATCTTATACAATATTAACACACTTATCATACATCCTTTCAAAGTCATCCCACTAACTTTTGTGTTTTAACTTATCATAATGCTTGTTTAAAGGAAAACAGCAGTCATAAATTTGCCGACTTTTTGAAAATGTAGACATTTCTCAACAAAATTAGGAAGCCAGCTTTATACATACACAGGCAGAATTCATTATACACCATATTTACCCAAATCTTCAATTTATTGCAATCTGACAAAGGGCTTCAATATGATTATCGCAGATGAATGGATTATTTTCATTACTCTCATCGAAATATGACATTACAATGTAACTTAATACTTTTAAGTATTTAATTAAATTGAGTATTTAATTTATCAGTAGGGTGTAATATACAATTTCTAACTTGAAGAAAATGCAAAAGGTATGTGGTTTTAATTTGTAACATATAACCAGGTGAAAGCAAGGACCAGAACATGTTGGGAAGGATGACAGTGAGAAATCATGAGGAGATATGTGACATATACTCATCTATTTGTGACAGACTTACTTGGTGACATCTGCAATGTGCAAATGTCGGAGCTGTACCCAGAGCTCATCATCTTCATCCAATAACACTTCTCTCTCTTTTGAATTCCCAATTCCGGTTGTCTGATAACTTAAAAAAATAAAACCAGCATATCCGTACAACACAAATGAGTATGGAGAAATCATATGCACACTTTCCTGGCAAAACAAATGAACAACATCCGATATATAATAAAATGTTCACTCACGTATAGATGTCCTGTTTGATATCTAGCAAGTCGTAGGCCATTGCCTGGAAGGTCAACTCATGTAAAATGGGTGAGATTGGATCAAACCCACGATCAACAATCAGCAACTGGGATCGTGCCTTATCTGCACCCTAAAAACAATGAACATAAGGGATGTCATCTAATACTACTGAAAGATCTGATTTACTTCACAGATGCGTAATAAATGATGACCTGGTTTACAATATGCGTTAAAAATATAAAAGGCCTTTCATTATATTTTTTTGAATTCATCATGCAGTGAAAGTCTTATCAGCTTTTATCTTTATAAGTCGAATATCACCGTCTGATACAGCATAGGCAGGACTTCAGCAAACTTGCAGTTTCAAGTACAGCAAAAAATATAGAGAGAATGCTTAGACAGTGCTGCATATTGATGCACTTCAGATGTGTGGGGACAAATAGAGAACAGTAATACATGCCTGTTAAGATTCATCTCAGGAGCAAGGAAATGTCAGCTAAGAAAGACAGAAAAGAAGTAGGGGAAAAGGGAAAGGTCCAGCAAAGCATGAGAAAAATAATCCATAGGAAATTAAACCCAGAAACAACAGAGATATCCACCACCTGTGAAGTTGAAGAGCAGCAGAATCCTATAGGATGTGTAGTCTCATACACGGAAAAGTTGCTTTAGCAGGAAAGAAAAAGTTTAAGAACTGAGTTCAACATTTTTCAAGAAAGAATTGTATTAATATAGTAAAACAGATAACGATTGTTGTGGATGCCGGGTCTAAGTAGTTCCGCACCTCTCCCATGCTTGGGTTGTCAGCTTTGTGAGCAATAAGGCGCTGTTGGACCTCATCAGCGAGTCTAAAATTCTCCTCTGGTCCCCTAAGAAAGAGCATGGTATACAACAGAATCAGCAAAAATATTCAGTAGCAAATTAATTCCAGCATATGCAAGGGCTCCATACTTGCGGTAACGGATTGCAGGGTACTCCTTAAGTGTGTCACACAGAGTTGCAATTTGCTCAGCCAGATTTTCGATCATTTTGTCTTTTTCTTCATTTGGCTTAGAACTATAGAAAGAGTACAAGGAGGCCGGGTCATCCAAGGAGAATACCTGCAGTGGTGAGAGGAAATAAAGTTTGCCTCACTTTGTACATAATTTGTTTCCAATAGACAAGCTACACTTTTCAATATTTTTACATGAACAATGGAAAAAAATTAGTGTGTGTTATGTGAAAGTGTGGTTCATAGTGATAAGAGACGTCTGACACCACTTTACAGTTCCCCTCAGTTCTATGGAGCATTTTAGCATCTTTCAGCTCATTGTTTTGGTTTTATAGACCGCAACTTTACTGTTTCATTTAAAACACTTTAAACACTCTCATCCACCTAATTTCCAGCCACAGCAGGCAGGAGTTAAAGTGAAAAGGCTCTGGTAAACCCACTGTACACTACAGGCCCAGCACCAAATGCATCACAGACAAAATCAATGAGTATCTGCTGAACATAGAGGAGCATTTAGTAGTTAGAGATAAGAGATTATTATTAGAGATTATTTTCTCAACTGCTGTTGGAAACCAAAACACAGATAAAATGGCGGTGAATAAGAACAGTGTGGCCAAAAAATCAAGTTGGTCTAAGTAAAAGTTGGTCTAGACATAATTCCCTACCTGAGACTCATATGGCAGAAAAGCAACATTGATCTCTTTTAAAGTCTTGACAACTTTGGCAACTCTGGATCTCCCAATCTCAGCAAAGAGACCATCTGGACAAGCTGTGGAAGAATATATTTAGAAACTGTCAATGTTTCACACAGTAGATTTGAAAATAAATGATTGATAAACACGTTTCCTAAATGTTTCAACACAACGTTTTTCATGAAATTTCAATATGAAATTAATGATGCAATGATGAACAGTATACTGTAAACAGACACACACACAAAGACAATCTTACTGTCAGTGAAGAAGATGTGTACTGCTTTGTAAGTAAAGGCAGCATCTTTGAAGTCGTTAATTAGGGCACGAACAGACTGTAATTGAAAAAACATTTAGTTTTAAAGATTAAAAATATCAGAGAAATCACTTTATAGAGGGAACTCAAGGGAAAAAGGCAATAGCTAACCTTCTCCACTGGGGAAATCAAATAAATTGCCTCCAAACTAGAGATGGGTTCCCTACGTTTGTTGATGTCTTCCACAACTGAAAAGCAGAAAAGACAGGAATTGTGCTTAAATCTAAACAATCTGACTTGACCAATATCACATGCAACAGTAAATAAATCATCAACAGAATTATCATTATTATTAATGATATCTCATTATTAAAATGAGACAAAGAATATAAAATATAGTGAATACTCAAATTAATTTCAAGACTGTGTTGAACTCCTAGAAGGGCACAACATCCATATTTCATGGGAAAAAAAATCAACCAACTAGTTCTTGCTTTAATAAGGCTGGTAAAGACCACTTCCACTTCCACAAATACTGAATTTCTTTGACTGAGATTTGTTGAGTGAAGTGGCAGTGGTATGGACTGGATCTCTTTCATTTTCATCAAATCAGTCAGTGGCCATTTATGCCGTGGGGACAGTGGGTATTTTCAATTTAGAAAAGATTAGTTCTATCCAGATGTAATGTAGGGAAGAGGATGAGCATTTTGTATTTGGCCAGGACAACCCATCTCACATTTCACATGAACTACCAAAATGCTACTCTGAACAGTTATGAACAGATGTAAATATCCCCAGATTGCTCAATGACGACAGTGTGAAGAGGCTAGTAGAGCAGCATTAGAAAAAGTGTATCTGTTAGTTATTTAAAGTTTTATCTCTCATGTATGCGACTCATCCATAGGATGCAAGACCATTAATTATCTGCATACTTACTGGTCACCCCTTCTGCCAAAATATCAGACATCTTGCAGCAAGAGGACAGAATGCGCATGCTCATATGGTCCACAATGAGAACCTGAAGAAACATGAGATAAACAGGGGTTATAAATTCGGTATGATAAAAATCAGGGGTTTCTTAATTCTCATCGGGCAACTGTTACCTTCCATTCTCCGTCCTTCTTCACACTCTTAATGACCCCATTGAGGATTTCTGTGAGAGAGAAGAAAAAGATTAATATATGATTACAGAACTATCAATAACATCTGAGGAAACATTTCAAGCTCCATACAAAAAAAGTTAGGTAAAATAGGTAACAAGTATAGGAATTTTAGCAGCGACTTCAATGCAGCATTACAAATGCTGTTTGTAAAACAGAAGTAACATAACAAAATAATACTATTTTATGTGACAGCTATGATTCACACAACTCTCCTATGCAATTCATATTAGGGCAAATTCCTCTTTATGAAGAACAACTAAGTGTGGCATTGAATTTATTGCGCACCAATGGCTGAAGAGTAAAAGAACACGTGTGACTTAATCGAAAGATTTTCTCGATGCCTACAGTTTACCAGAGGCATACAAGGGCAAGTTAATCAAAGAATTGAAATGTTTTGAATTTTCACGAATGTTGGAAGTGCAAAAGGTTAAAACGTTAGATATTTCTCTAAAACGCTCTAAATCAGGAACCAGGAACTTTTTCGAAACAAACCCATATTTGGCACTTGTATTTATCAACTCTGTCAGCTGGGTGAAACTTCCTTGTGTTATATTGTTGAGGTTACAGTGTATGAAGATCAGACAAAAGCATAGTTGTTCCACTGACTTCAAAGGCCCAAAATCTGAGGTATGGTACTACTGGTGAAACAAACTGACACTGCAAGTGGGCCACCTTGCCCAAAATGCCCTGAAATTAAAAGATTAAGTTTCAGGGTTAAAAGAGCAGAGACACTATTTCACACAGTGTGGCCATTGTTTAGACCATCGTCTTCTCACCAGAGTCTGAGAGGCTTACCATCTCGGCTAAAAGGTTTTCCTTAGGGAAACCCTGAAACTACAGTACATCCTGAATCCCCTCGCACTTCACTGTCAGTGTTTCTTAATAGTGCACAAAAGGAAGGAAAGTGTGAAAAGAGAAATAAAAATGAAGAACTACACCAATGTATTATGCTCTTCACTCAACGTCCTTGTTTAACCTCATCGAAAACACAGCAGTAACTCCCTAATACATATGATTTATTGTTATAAGTTTTATTAACACATCAGCTCACTAAGTAATTGACATGACTGGTTTTAGGAATGGCACAAGTTCAACTCAGCAGTTAATCCTGACGAAACACATTATTGCGTTTCATCTTCTCTTATCACTGTAATCACTATATTATGAACCGTTTAAAAACAGTATTTGGTGTTGGGGGGGTGGATACTATATGTATATTTGTTTTTGGGGTCAGAACTATTAAAATAGGAGTACAGAACTATGATCTAACCTGTACTAACATACATTCAACATAAAACTGTCTGCCAGAATCACTTAAGAGTAGTAGACAACAAACTATGTACATGTAATTACAAGAAAAATAAAATAATAATATTCATGTTTTTTTCCATAAAAGATTTTGGGTCAAGTGGAAAATTCATCAGTGACACTGCACACGGTGTCATAGGTTTGACAGTGCAGTGCAGTGCAAATCTATTTCCATACAGGGAACTGGAAAAGAGGAAAACTTGTAACTGGGGTTCTCTACATCAAAGCAGAAAGACATCAAGCCATTTTAGCAATCTCAATCTTAGCCTGTGTATTTGTTCATTTTTAAAATGTACCAAAATTTCTGCATGGGAATTGCCCTGAGGCCTGTTTTGCTTGCAACAGAATACTATATTAGGCCTTATTTGACTTTATCACTATCACTGCTCTGAGTTTATTTTAATGATGACAGAATTTATTTGGTTATTGTCAACAATGACAAGGGAGCACAGTCATGCTTTAACTCAAGTTGCGTGGGCAACAATATTTTTGAGCATTAGCTTCCTGGCCACCATTTTAAGACCTTTAACAGATTTCCTAAGTCAAGCCCTACAAATACACATTCTCTATGTTCAAATTGGTGGCAATTTTCAAAGAAATGACAGAGTATATTCCACAACTTACAGAAATCCTTTGTTAAAGGCCTATAAGAAGAGCAAGTTATTGTTCGTCTGATCTCTCTCATGCTGGGCAAGGTCAGGCTTATTTGCATTGCCAGCACATACCTGAAGATTTCGGGAATGCTGAGTGAGGGTGTGTTCACATTACACTCCTATTCTATACAATAACAAAATTTACAGTCGCACACATCTCCTAACCCTTGACATAGTGAAAAGGTTATATTTATGTTATAAGCTGTTTAAAACAGCTGGACAATTTAATTTCAATTCTTAAATTATTATATAACAAAAACATCTATACTCTTAAATAAACATTAGCATTACATAACGCTATTTGTGTTTGAAGAGATTTGTAAGACAATGTATTTATTAATTATTACTACAGCCAACATTTCTCTAAGGAATATTTTTGAATTACTTAGTAATAATATTATGATTTGAGTTAATACTGAATGATCGGTTACAGTAATAACCGTTACCGTTTTGTTACAAAAATGTTGACTCTGCTGATGTTTAATAGCTGACAGCGTAAATGTTCCAGCTGATTTAGTCCATCACAAGCGAAGTTACAGAACTAGGTTAGCTGGGTAACGTTAGCATAAGACTTGGACTGTCATAACATTTACGCTTTTTCCTTTTTAGTCTTTTTACGTCCGCCAAATCAGACAACAAAATCCCCCCCCCCCCCCCCGCAAATGTCGTTACCAACACATGCATCGCAACGCATACTACTTTCCATCCACGACTAACATCATTTACTTCGCTAATGTTAGCATTTTAATTGGGACTGGAGCAGGAAGAAACGTTCAGTGGACCGACGTCCCCGGCAGTGTTTCGTGTTGTCAGCTGGGCGTCAGTTTGTGAAGCTGCTACGGGATAAGTTCGAGTAAAATACCCGTGTCTCTTAGTTGTAATACACTTGCCGAAAGCCAACAACGTTACAGCGAAATGTGTCACTTACTTTCTCCAACTACCGCCTTCAGCCCACTCGGTGCCATCTTGACAGCAGTTTGCAGGCTAGTCGGTCACTTCCTTGTCAGAGCCTGTGTGGTTAAAGCACACGGGCTTTGACGGCGAAATATTGCCCCCTACTGTCCGATACGAACTGTTTTACCAACGCATCTCATGCGCAGTTTATGGCTGCAACGAATTGCGGTAGCATATCTGTTTGGCCAGTACAATTTCTGGCCTTTTTCTGAAGATTCAGCATAATTGTTAATTATAGTATTTTTTTTTCTTTTTTTTGGGGGGGGGTCTGTAGCAGGACCTACAGACTGGAAGAGACACAAGTCATTTTTTGTCTCTTTGTGGTCGTTTTGCATCTTTTTGTAACCATTTATTGTCTAGTCATACCTGTTTTGTGTCTCTTTTTAGTCGTTTTGTGTCTTTGTGCTCATTTTATATCTATTTTACTTGTTTTGTGTCTGTTAGGTCATTTTGCATGTCTTTTTAGCTGTTTTCCACGTTTGTTTTTTTTCATTCTATGTCTCTGTGATTATTTTGCATCTCCTTGTAGTCGTTTTGTGTCATGTCGTACTTGTATTGTGTCTTTCTGTGGTC